>NC_056737.1:1124816690-1124831690 GCF_019279795.1 Protopterus annectens
GAAGAGAACCTGGCATTCAGTAGTAAAACAGAACTTGGCTCAAGTTAGTTGTGACATAGTAAAACAAAAACAAGCAAGAGTGCTTATTCAGTTTTAGGAAATTTTAATTGCAACACCAATGACAGAGTATGTGTTGCGAGTTGTTTATCCTGTCCAGCTTTTTATATAGGTAAGATGGAAAAACAGTTAAGGCAAAGAATTTACCAACACATATACTCCAACAAGAAGAAGGATGTTTCTAATGCACTTTATGGACTTAGTAGCTCTTGTGAAAATTTCAATAAATTTATTTTTTATGTGTTAGAAAAGATAAATCGTAATGAGAGAGGGGGAAATTGGTGATATTAGATCCGTGGTGGTGGTGCTGCAGTAGCGTTGTCACCTCACAGTAAGACGCTGTCCGGTTCGATTCTCAGCTAGAGCGTCTTCTGCATGGAGACATGCGTGAATGGGCATACCTTCGTTGAAGGTTGTGCGTCAGGGCTGGTAACTCGGCACGTAAAAATCAACTACCAGTCATTAGCAGACCGGAGTTCCACTGTGGTGACCCCTAACCGGGAAAAGCTGAAAGACACAAACAAATTTATAATATAGTGAAATGTTTTTGTAGGTTTTATTAAATGCTACACAGTACCGGGTCTTAATGACCGTATCTCCGTAGCGAGTGTTGTATCATTGAGAGCAGATACAATTAATTGACAAAGGTTAACATTCTATACTGCATTCCTTCTTAATCTTTTATGTTTAAAAATTTCTATATATGTGTTTTTTATTTGTACAGGTAGTTTTAGATTAAAAACCCATTGTTGAAGTTTTCTTTCCCATGCAGCCCATTTTAGTAACTTAACATGGTTCATGTGAAGTTGTTCAATCTCGCCGTTCATTCTTACAAATGGGTTCGGAGCCAATCCCTCGGCTCCGAGTCGGCCACTTTCACAAGCTCGAGGTTTTTGAGTAGTTTGAGGTCAAGTCCCTATCCCATGATGCTCTCTGCCTCACCTCAGATCTAGTTTATCGCTGCAGCAGATCGGTGGTTGAGAGTGGAGCTCGGGTCAGTATTTGCATCTTTAATTTATTTAACCAGTATATTGTTCATAGAATATTATAGGAGCGTGTGTGTTTTGCTAGTCTTTATAGACTAATTACTTAGGTTTTTGGTTCTTGTTTCAGAGAGAAAGATTTATTTATAGAGCGGCTGCTCTTAAGCCTTTCATTGGCCATGTTTCAGTTACTTCCTAGCCCGTTAACTTTTATAGTGTCTATTGTTATTGTAGTTAACTATTTAACTGTTAATTCTCATAACGGGTGCTGTTGGTCTAGCCTGTGTGTGTGTCTGTGTGTGTGTGTGTGTGTGTGTGTGTGTGTGTGTGTGTGTGTGTGTGTGTGTGTCTGTGTGTGTGTGTGTGTGTGTGTGTGTGTGTATGTGTGTGTGTGTGTTTAGTTTAGGTAGTTTTATTTATTTATTTATTTTTTTTTTAATATTTGCATTATGGCTGATCAGAAGGAGAAAAGAGACAGAAGTCAGGGGTTAAGAAATGCCCTAAGTGCAGACAAAAAATGTCCATTACTGATTTACATGTGAGTTGTGTATACTGTCTGGGTACAGTCCATCTTCAGGAGGACTGTTCCATTTGTCATTCGTTCAGCAGCAGGATCTTGTTAGAACACAGGAGAAAGCTAGTGGATAGACGTTTGTTGAAACCTGAATTTCAGGAATCTCTTGATAAGGCTGACCAGACTTCCAAATCTTCCAAGGGATCTAAGTCTTTGAAAGCTTCTTCGGAGCCGAAGTCTTCTGCTCCGAAATTGGCTGAGAAAGTGCGGTCGCTGGTTCCACAGTCCTCAGAACCGAGTAAGTTTTTCGGAGCCAGTCTCTGAAGTTTTGAAATCAATTTTACAATCGGTGGCTTCATCCATCCCTTCGACTCATTCTTCGAGGAGCCTCTCCGATGTGGATGTAGACCGAGTGGTGCAGAGGCTTCTCCACAACCTGGCATTAGCCAAATTGTTGTCGGCTCCGGCCCAACCGGTCTCTGAGCTGAAGATGTCCTTGCCTACTGTGTCTGCTCCTTCTCCGAACAGAGCAGGGCCTCTGGAGCCAGAGGGGGTAGAACTGATGATCATGGAACCCTTGGAGCTGAGGCCTGTTCCAGTGACATTGGCTCCGTCGACTCGGGCTACTTCGATGCCTTTCGAGGAGTCTGGGAGCCAACACTCTCCGTTCGGCTTCGCGGGGGAGAGCCGAACCAATGGGTCGGTTCCGACCCTTTCACTCGGAGCTTCAGCACAGATGAGCTTGGATCCTTCCTCTGGTTCGGAGCCCACTGTTTCAGTGCCGGGGAAGTTGACATCATCTTCTGAACTGGCTGCTTCCTCGCATCGGAGCAGTGGGGCTTTCAATGCCATGAGGAGAGTTATGTCTTCGAAGACACCCACTTCATCAAGGCCTACTTTCTCATCCCCGAAAGTGCTGCGTTGTACCTCTGCATCACAGATTCCCTTAAAGCCTAGAGACCCAGAGCCTCAGGTAGCCCCAATGGGTGACCCATGTTCTACTGAGACCTCACCAGAAGCTCCCACTGATGAGGTTCCCAGAAAGACGCTTTGCAAGAGGAGGCATTTAGACTCCCTGCAGGAGTCTGTCACATCAGACAGTGACTTAGAGGAGTCAGAAGGGTCCCCAAGGTCCCCCTCAGAGGATATCTCTTTTGCTGATATCCTTGAGATTCTAAGACAGAGGCGTGGCTGGCAGTCTGTTAACCCTACTGATGATGAATCGATGCTTCTGCATGCCTTTGGGTCTCAACCCTCCACCTCCTGGGTGACTCCATCCTTCGATGAATTAATGTAATTAGTTGCTTGAAAGGTGTGGGAGTCTCCTGATACTGTGGAACCTGTCCCTCGGAGGCCCAACAAGTTTATTACCTCTCCACAGGACAAAATGTTTCTTACCAATGGAGTGCCAGTCGATGCCATGGTGGTGGCGGCGGCCACCAAGAAAGAGATGTCTGAAACCTCTTCTACCGTCCAACCTCCTAATAGAGATTCCAGGATTATGGACAGGTATGGGAAACGCATTTTTAGTTCAGCGACTTTTGCTATGCGATTGTTCAACTATTTTACACACTTTACCAGACTTCAGAGAGATCTCCTTAAAGAGCCTGGAGATACTCTACAGAGTACTGCAGCTGAGGGCGTTCCTGATAAGGTGACATCCCAGCTCAATACCCTTAATTCTATAGTTAACTCGTCCATGCGTCTCATTTCTTATCAGCTGATGGCACAAGTCAGGCAGAGGGTTCAGCAATAGCTCTTCAGAGATGTTCCTGGATGCGCTTATGCTCCTTTGCGGAAGCCTAGAAAGTCTTCCTTTATTAATACCCCATTTGATGGCTCATCCCTTTTCTGGCCTAAAGTCAAGGAGACCCTCACTAGATGTGAACAAGATGGAAAGACTCTGTCTGCCGTAGGAGTCCGTTTTTCCACCCCTACTAGACCTTACCCCATAGGGCAAAAGGGAGGAAAAATGTGGTTCTGCAAGTCCCAAGGAGGCTTTCAGAACACATGCAGTGAACCCCCCTCCAGGGGCAGAGGAGAGGGTAATAATGGAAGATGCCTCCCAGGTGGCAGAGGGGGTCTGCAAAACCAGGGCGACAGGGATCAGTTCTTTGGCAAGCCCTACCAGCACTCCCGAAAGGAGGCCCAACTGTCCTACGCTGGAGGCAGTCGGGGGTTGCTTGTCTTTGTATCCAGATGCCTGGCTAAAATTACAAAAGACTCTTGGGTACAAAGCATTATTTATTTTTATTTTATTTTACATTTGTTGACCGGGCTAGTCCAACTGGATAATTTCCATTTATCGGATTTATAGGATATGTCATTCCTTTCAAAGAACCACCCTCCATACGAAAGAAAATCCCAGACGTTCCACCCAGTCTCAGGGATCAAGCAACCATTGAGATTCAAAGGTTGCTAGAAAGTATCCAGCCAGTCCCAGCAGACTAGATAGGATCCGGAACCTACTCAAGATTCTTTTTAGTTCCAAAGAAAACAGGGGACTGGAGGCCCATCTTGGACCTCAGCAAACTCAACACTTTTGTAAAGAAAGAGAAGTTCCGGATGGTCACTCTTCAGTTGATTCTTCCGTTTCTAGGAACAGACAATTGGATGTGCTCTATAGATCTTAAGGATGCGTACTATCATAACAAAATGGCCAGACCATCCAGAGATCACCTGCATTTCCAGCTGGGAGCCAGTCATTATCAGTTCCGAGCACTGCCTTTTGATCTCACAACAGCCCCCAGAGTGTTTACCAAATGCATGGCAGTGGTTATGGCTCACCTGAGGCGTCTAGGATTCTGAGTGTTTCCGTGCCTGGATGACTGGCTCCTCACCACCACCACCACCAGGCATCAACTAGTTCAATCCAGGGACCTCACCCTAAAACTGTGTTCCCTGTTAGGAATTACTATAAATTTCGACAAGTCTGCGTTGTCACCATTGCAGCATATTTCCTTTACTGGAGCAGATTTAGACGCCACGAACATGGTAAAACTGCCCCTGGAAAGAACAGTCATGCTTCGGCAACAGGCATCAGACATTCTGACACAAAACAAAGTACCAGCCTCTCACGTTTTAAAATTGCTAGGTACTATCGCAACAACTCTCATAACAGTTCCTCTAGAACACATGCACATGAGAATACTTCATTGGTTACTCTTCAGCCAATGGTCTTACCAACAACTTCTGATGTCATTCTTGATAATCATTACAGATTCATGCAAGAAGGATCTACAATGGTGGTTGACCAGCCACCATGTAACAGTAGGTTGCCCATTTGTTCTTCCCCGGCCATCAGCCACAGTGACCACAGACGCTTCTCTGGTAGGGTGGGGCCTTTTCAGGGAAGAACAGCCCAAGGCACCTGGTCAGAGACAGTCACATTTGCACATCAATGTCCTGGAGATGAGAGCAGTACTTTTGGTATTGCAGTACTTCCAAGACTCTTCCTTTGGGAACGATTGCGATTCAGACTGACAACATGTCAGTAGTCTGGTATATCATTAAGCAAGGGGGAACAAAGTCTTACCCCCTATGTCGAGAGGCCCTAAGAGTCTGGCAGTGGGCTGTATCCTCTGGGCGCTTTCTGATAGTGACACACATCCTGGGGAAATCCAATGTGATAGCGGACAAACTAAGCAGAGCTATTCTGATGCCGCACGAGTGGCCCCTCAAAAGCGAGGTAGCAGAAAGGATTTTCCGCAGATGGGGCCAGCCTTGCTGCGACCAGTTTTCATCCCCCATGAATGCCAAATGCAGAAGCTAATTTGCCCTGAATCCCTCACCAGAGGAAAACCCAAGGGATTCTCTCTTCCACGTTTGGCCCCTGGGACTTCTATATGCATTTCCACCCTTTCCCCTGATTCCAAAATTTCTGCAGAAAGCCAAAGCCTTGGGAAGGACTGTAATTCTGATAGCCCCTTATTGGCCTCAACAGATTTGGTTCCCTTTCCTTCGACTCTGCCAACTAGAAGAACATTGGATTCTGGACCCAGTTCCAGATCTGCTAACACATTCATTAGGGGCTCTTCATCCTTCACTTCACTCCCTCAAATTGACAGCTTGGCTGCTCCAATTTCCAACATAGCCAGGTCCCACAATCTTTCCTCGCAAGTACAGCATATCCTTGTATCGTCACATAAGGCTTTGACCAGAAAATTATACTTCAGCAAGTGGAAGGGGTTCGCTTTGAGGGCTTCCCAAAATAATATTGACCCGTACATTGCCTCAGTTGCTAGCATATTAGAGTTCTTGACTAAACTTTTTAATGAAGGTGTGGCAGCTACCATATGTGTTCAGTTGGCTGCAATTTCAAATTTTCACCTCAAATTGGAAGGCTCGACTCTCATGTCTCATAGGTTATGTAGAGCCTTCTTAAAAGGAACCATACATCTTAGACCACCAGTTAGACATCCTTTCACTCCCTGGAACCTAAATTTTGTTCTATCTAGGATTATTCTTCCTCCATTTGAGCCTGCATCTTCCTGCCAACTAAAATTCCTGTCTTGGAAAACCATTTTCTGGACTAATCCATCCTTCCTTCCAAAGGTTTGTTCAGAGGCTAATTTGAATCAAACAGTTGAACTTCCAATGTTCTTCGATAACCACTCCAACAAGTTGCAGTATATGTTGCATAAGCTTGAGGTACACATACAACTCAGATTTTATTTGGATAGAACCAAAGAATTTAGAAAATCAGAACAACTTTTTGTCTCTCATTCAGATACCAAGAAAGGGCAGCCTGTGTCTAAAGTCACCCTTTCTAAATGGTTAACAAATTGTATAAAATTCACATATTCTTCCGTGAATCAACCGCTTAAACATAAAGTGAAGGCGCACTCCACAAGGGCTGTTTCTACCTCTTCAGCTTACATGGCTAGACTGTTGTTCGATACAATATATGCAGCTGCCACTTGGTCAAAACCACATACCTTCATTACGCATTATAAAGTAGATAAGGCCTCCAGGGACAGTGCTTCCTTTAGTTCCACTGTCCTCAAGAATATACTCCCGTGAGCCACCAAGGATAAATGGTGCTTGGGACACTACTCATATGTAACAATGAATGGCGAGATTAAACAACTTCACATGTAGAAGTTATGTACTCGCCATAACGTTCCATGTGAGTTGTTCATCTCGCCTTCATTCTTACATTTCCTCCCACCTACAGGCTTCTCGAAGAACGAGTAAGAGATTTGAGGTCTGGTTGGTCTTTGTATGGGGTTTCTTACTCCGGCTGGAGTTACACTCATGTCACTTATGTTGTATATATTGGGATTAGCAAACTAGATCTGAGGTGAGGCAGAAAGCATCATGGGATAGGGACTTGGTCTCGAGCTACTCGAAAACCTCAAGCTTGTAAAAGCGGCTGACTCAGAGCCGAGGGATCGGCTCCGAACCCATTTGTAAGAATGAAGGCGAGAAGAACAACTCACATGGAACGTTATGGTGAGTACATAACTTCTATTTTTAAGCATCACAGTGTGGTGCAATACGGCTGGAAAATAATCATGTTAGCTGGTTTCCTGTCTTTCACAATATTGTGAGAATTTTTTTTTTTTTTACAATAATGTGAGATTTTTTTATACAGTGTTGTGATGTTTTTTTCACATAAAAATACAAGGTTCTCCTATAACTTAATGATGGTATAATGTTTTTCAACAAATTAATGTTATAATGAACAATAATGTTAGAGTATTTGGTATTTAGACAGTAATTTGTGTCACATGACTCAAGTTTTAATCATAATAAGTGGATTATTTAATTGATTTTCAATGGCTTAGATTGGTTAATTCTTCTTTTTAAATGTAAAATTGTTAGTGGTGAGGTATCTGAGGAAGTTCCAATTCAAAATAAAGGAAAGAAAGTGCCCATCAAATTTGAGGTTGTGGTCCCTTCTCAGTTTCTTTCTACAACATTTTCTGCTTTTTTGTTTTGTTAAACATTGTTTTGTGTTTTCGTTGTGTAGCGGTTAATACTAGAAAACCAAAACCAATTGTGGCAAGGCAGAGTCTGCATGTGTGGCAGAATTATATAAACTTTCTTAACTCTTGCTGAGAAAACTATCTTAGACGAATTGACTCATAGTTCGAATATAAAAATTATGAAACTTGACAAGGGAAGGGAGTACAGTTATAGTTGACAAAATAGGCTACTCAAGTGCTATGTTCCAAATATTACTAGACACTACTAAATATTCCTTGATCTCTCGCCTCTTGCAAATTTGATTTAATTTTGGAAGATTTGCATATAGAGGGGAGAATTCCCACCAAAACTTATAATTTTCTAAAGGTTGATAAGCCCAGAGTCCTTATGAAATTTGGGATTCCTAAGATCCACGAAATTATTTTAAGTCCACCATGCAGGCAAATTGTAGCAGCCAGTAGATCAAAAACACATCCCATAGCTGTATTTTTGGATCCTTCTGTGAAATGTACTCTGAACATTAAAACATATATGGTTAGGGACTCCTGGAAATTTTTGGGAAGGTTGACCAGTGACTTAATCATCTCTAACATCGGGTTTCTAACCATAGATGTAGTTGACCTTTTTTCTTCCATTCCTCTGGAAGAAGGTTTAGATTATTTTAGTGACAGTGTTGCTAGTTTTGATCTTATGAAAGGTCAAGATATGAATCTTTACATTGAGCTCATAAGCATGGTTTTAGAGAGCAATTTTATATTTTTTGAGGGGGAAACATTTCAGCAGAAAACAGGGCGTTGCTATGGGTGCTGCCTGTGCCCCCCTTGTATGTGAATCTGGTGTTGTTAAGTTGGGAAAGGAAACGCATTATTTCTTCACCTTTTTGGGAGTATATTAAGTTATACATTAGATTCCTGGTTGACATCTTTATTTTATGGGATAGACCAGAGATGATGATTGGAGAATTCTTGAATTACCTTCATGACACCACCATATTTTTGAAATTTACACACAGTTACAGCAAGTTTTAAGTGGACACTAATATAGAAATTTTTGAGAGGAAGTTTAGGACTAGAATTCATAGAAAATACTTTCAGTAACTCATATTTGCCCTTTAACAGCGCATACCCCTTTAAACAGAAAAGGAGTTTATTAAAGGGACAATCTGTAAGGGTGGCGAGAATGACTTCCCACTATGATGATTTTGTGGAAGAAATAAGATTTATTTCAGGTTTGTTTACTGAAAGAGGCTACCCAAAGGAGCTTGTGGCTAGCATATGTCAAAAGGTTACTGCAGTACGGGGGAATAAATATAAGCCATTGGTCAAAGTAGTAGATGATACTGTTAAGTCTGAACCTGCTCACTCAGACAAAAACTTTAATAAAGCTGTGGTTGTTGAATTTAACCATGCTGCATGAAGTGTTAAGAACATTATCAGAAAAAATTGGAATATGCCAAGATTCAGTTCTGACTTGGTTGGAGTTGTAGAAATGGAACCCAAGTTTGTGCATAAGATGGGTCGCAACTTAAAAGTATATATGAAGGAACCCCTGTGTTTTTGTTTTAATAAATCCATTGGTTTTACCCAAGAGCTGTCCGGTGCTTGGTTTCTCCTCGAAACAGTGCTTCTTGTTTGATTATATATGAAGGAACCCCTTACAATACGATTAGTAAAAAAAAGGTGGTGGTACTAAAAATGTGGGAATTGCTGTCAGTGTCATTTTATATATCACAAAGATCATATTATATTAGAAAATGCAGCCCAAAGTAACGTTTGGTTAAAGAAAGGAAACTGCTGCAGCAAAGGGATTATTTACTTTGCAATTTGTAAAAAGTGTGAAAGTTTTTATGTTGGAAAGACTGAAAGAAGTTTGCAAAAGAGAATTTATGAGCATAATTATAGTATAAAAACAAAGAACCCTAACAATGCTTTGTTTAAGCATTCACAGTTTAAAGATTCCCATGATGAGTTTTTATTTTGTATCTTGGAGCAGGTGGACAAGGATCCCAGAGGTGGAGAATGGGAGAACTATTTGTATTATAAAGAATTGGTGTGTGGCAATTTAGGCTCAATGTCTTTACTTACCCAGGACACGATTACATTTCTGTAAAGCCCATTTAAAAAAAAAAAGCATCAAAATTGTTGTAACAAGCGAACTTTTTTTCGACTCCTGAGTGTATTAAATGTACGTTTATTTTTATTCTTATCAAACAAATACACATTTTTGGTAGATCAGTGGAACTAAGTCTTTTAAGGCTTTATTTCTTTTGAATAACATGTTAATTATGTTGATACATTTTAGTTTTAAAGCTTCAAAAATGTTTTTCAACGTTTAACTTTCAACTTTTGATATTGATGCCTATTTTAATTCTTTGTATTGTAATCATCTTTATTTTTGATGTTTTATGGTTTATTTGTTATGTAATGTACTGGTTCTTTAAAGGTTTTATTGACACAATTAGGAAGTAATAACTTGTGTTAATTCCATGGTACTATTTAAGTTTGTGGTGTAGGAAATAAATTTTTGTTCTGATGAAGTCCTATGAAAAAAGAAAGTGAGCACTTAATGAGTAAATAAAATATTTTTGGATTTTATTTGGGCTCCTTTATTTTGTTTTACCACAGTACTCTGCCTTGACACCATTTGTTTTGGTTATTAAGTTGTGGCATAGTCAATAGTGACTTCACCAATGCTGAAGAGTGGTCAGGTATTACTGTTCTATAAATAAAGCAAGCTGAAAACCCTCCTTACAAACAGTGATAGCTCATTGTGATGCTGAGACAGCATTTCTGTATTGTGGACATGGTTTAATATGAGTTGCTCAGTTAGTAAGAATATGTTCATAGGTTCATAGGTTCATACTAGGCTATCTGCCCTAGGGCATTTATAAGCCTAGCCAGAATGTGTTTGGCTTTCGCCACCCATTTTACATTTATTTTGCTATGCCCTTTTTCGAGGTTAGTATACTGTGCCTCTGTCTAACAGTGACACAGAAGTGATACCCGGGGTAAACCTATGATCTCCCATCCACTCATCAAGATTCCTCTTGAAGAGAGTCAATGAGGGACTCTGCCTAACCTGGACTGGGATTTTATTCCAGAGTGAAGGGAGCCTCTGGGTTATGAATCTGTCCCTCCAACATGTCCTAGTTATTTCAGTGCTGAGGTTCAAGTCTCTTGAGCGCGTAGCTCGATGGGATTTGGATTTTCTGAGGTGCAGCATGTCCATTAATTCCGGGTTGGACATGGCTTTATACGTCAGGCACAGATCGCCTCTGAACAGGCGGTATGCCACTGAGTAGAGCTGGAGTTTCTTTAACCGGACAGCATATTGCATCTGTTTGAGCCCTTTGGTCCTCTTGGTGAGGTACTTTTGGCGTCTTTTCAGTTGCTGCAGGTGTCTGGTAAGGTACATCCCAAAAGGGCATTGTACTCAATTATGGGCCTGATGAGGGATGAGTAAAGAGGCACGATGACCTCCCCTGATCTAGATGTGATTCCCTTCATGATTAGGTGGGCTATATAAAACGTTTTCTAACCACTTTGGCCACGTGGTTGTCAAATGAGAGATTGCTATCAACTTGGGTCCCCAGGTCCCTAATTACTTCTTCTGTACTTAATGGATTACCACCTATGTGGTAATTTGTGGGCACTTTGTTTTTGCCAAAGGGGATGACTATACACTTTTGGCATTTAGCTTGAGGCCATGGCTCTGGCACCAGTTGTCTGTTTCTATGAGGCCCTTTTGGAGGATGCTTGTGTCGGCTGGAGAGTCGATTATGGCGCCCAGTTTGCAGTCATCTGCGAACTTGGTCAGCCACAGTCCTTCCGTGTTGGCCTGTACCTCCGAAATATATACCGAACAAGAGAGGTCCCAGAACTGAGCCTTGTGGGACACCACTTGTAACTGGTTTGGAGTCTGACATGGCTCCAGCAATTCTAACCATATGGGTTCTGTCCTTGAGCCAGTTTGCAATCCATCTAGTGACATAGGGGTTTATATTTAAGCTGGTGAGCTTATCTATAATGCCAGTGGGGTATTGTATCGAAGGCTTTTGCGAGGTCCAGGTAGGCTGTGTGGACCACCTTCCCTCGTCAATGGCCTTGGTGACTGTTTCAAAGAAATCAACCAGGTTTAAGAGGCAGGATCTGCCCTTAACAAAGCCGAACTGGGTAGGATCCAGTGTCTGTAGGTCCCCAATATCTTTATTTATGAGGTCCATGATGATCCTTTCCATAGCTTTGCAGACCAAGCTAGTCAGGCTTATGGGGCGATAGTTTCCAGGATCCGTTGAGGCACCACCTTTATGGAGAGGGACCACTGTTGCTGTACGCCACTCTTTGAGCACATATCCTGTAGTAAGGCTGAGATTGAACAGTAGTTTTATGTTTGAGTTTAGCTCTTCTTGGAGTTCATGTAGGACGCAGCCCGGGACACCGTCTGAAAACAGTTTGCAGATGCATCTGTGATATGATAGTAGATGTCCGTCTGGTTTGATCAAAAGAATTACAAAAGTATTCTAATAAAATACAATGTAATTGAAATGAAGTTGTGATGATATGAGGTAATGCCAGCTATACCAGAGAGAGAGTAGGGCAGTGCATGTGTAACATCTGCTAGCATAACTAGCTAGAGGTTTGTAAAGAATTTTATGTCATTTGTATAACAGTCTGATATATATACAGGTGAAATGTTTTTTAAAACTGTTTGGGTTAAAAATGCATCAGCAGTGGGTCCTGCGGGACAGGAAAGAAATATACATATATGTCAGGTTGTATTTCGGTAACTGCTGAAATGTATATATGTTAACAGAGGATGCTGGAAGGGAAGGGGTTAAGCTCACCCCAGCTTACCTTAAGAAAAATAGGTTGAAATTAAATGACTTTGTTTAGGCCATAAATATTTTATCTCACAGGCCTGAATGCAGCAGTGATGCAATGTCTGGTCTGGGATCCTGCTCTAATTGACCTTAGTGGTGAACTAATTGCTACCCTGGGGTGCCAGAGAATGGCTTGTTAGACTCTACAAGAAGGGTGAAAGTATTAGACTGGTTTTGCAGTATTCAGATGCCTTGGCAAAGCACTAGGTGTGCATTGTGACACATCTGTGCTAGATTGTGGTTCAGCTTCTAGTCAGGAGAGTAGTGTGGGAATCACAGAATCAGGTGACCAGATCTGATATTATTCTAAAGCCAGCACTGAAATTATGTTAGATGTTAGTGAGAGATGTGACAGTGACACCCAGGACTGTGTCTTGGACCTGACAACAGGACCACTCATCCATTTCATCTTGCCTTGCTTTTGGTAGTAACTTAACTAGGGAATAATAGTACTTCAGTTAGTTAGAAAATATAGTGAGACTATTTTTATTATTTATTTTATTTTACATTTGTTGACCGGGCTAGTCTAACTGGATACATGCCCATTTTCAGTAGAGGCCCGGGGAGATAAGCTCCTAGATAGGACAATGAAATTGACACAGTAACAACTAAGGAAAAATAAAACAAACAAAATAAATCCTATTTACAGTACATATTACAGGTTATCACAGTAAAATTAACAGTACAGAATACAGACATAACATAGCATGCTAGTTAAATATTGTTTTTTTTGTATCTGTCTGAATCTTTCCATCTGTGTGGTTTTTATATTTCATGTCAGTTGAAATTCTGGTGTTTATTGTAAATAGATATTCAGTATTTTCATGTTTTCTATTTTATTTTTTATTATTAAATATATATGTACCTTTTATTGTTGGTGATCTTTTAAAGAATATTTTAACCTTTGAGAGTACTTATATTTATTTGTGACACTGTGTCCACTCCTGAAAGTCTTGCTGTTTGGTCAAAATTGCCATTGGTATTAGTATTAATTTCACACAGTATAATTGGATACTGTGTTAAGAGCCTTAAGTAGCTGGCTCGTGGCAGTATTACTACCTTATAGCCTGGGCAGAAGGTGTAGAGTGGATAATCTTTGCCAGCCTTTCCCAGGTGTGTGTGTGTGTGTGTGTGTGTGTGTGTGTGTGTGTGTGTGTGTGTGTGTGTGTGTGTGTGTGTGTGTGAAAATCAAACTTCAAAGAGTATATGTGTCAGCTACTTGGAATAGGGACACAGAACTTTTTTAGTAGTCAGCGTGAATTCTTATTTGGGGCCTGGAGAGGAGAGAGAGTCCAGCCCCAGGATTGGAGTGTGTTCCCTGTGTGCTTTGAAAGAAAATTGTGCTGGGTGCAGGGAGTTGTATCTGAAAATACTGTATGCATCTATTTTTATTCCAAGTGAACGTCCCTCACCAGTGTCAGTGGTGAGGATTGAGCTTCCTTGACTACTGGCCCAGAACGGGGACATCAGGTAGTGCCAGCTATATCAGAGAGAGGAGGGCAGTGCATGTGTAATGTATGCCAGCATAGCTAGCTGGAGTTTTGTAAAGAATTTTAAGTAATTTGTATACCAAACTGATTTGTACAGATGCATATGTTAAAAATGTATTTGTGAAGCTGCTTGGGTTAAAAATGTATTAACAGTGGGTCCTGCGGGACAGAAAAGAAATGTACATGTATGTCAGGCTGTATTGTGGTAACTGCTGAAATGTATACATGTTAACAGAAGGTGCTAAAAGGGAATGGGTTAAGCATGGTCCAGCTTACCTTAAGAAAGCTAGGATGAAATTAAATGACTTTGTTTACGCCGTAAAGATTTTATATCACAAGCCTGACTGCAGTATCTACTCTGGGATCCTGCTCTTTTTGTCCTTAGTGGTGAACTAATTGCTACCCTGGGGTGACAAAGAATGGCTGGTTAGTTTCTACAAGAAGGATGAAAGTATTGGAATTGTTTTACAGTCTCCAAATGCCTTAGCAAAGCTCTGGGTGTGTATTGTGACACATTTGTGCTAGATTTTGGTTCACCTTCTAGTGAGGGGAGTAGTGTGGAAACAACAATATCAGGTGACCAGATGTAATGTTATGCTATAGCCAGCACAGAAATTATTTTAGATATTAGTGAGAGATATGATAGTGACACTCAGCACTCTGTCTTGGACCAGACAACAAGACCATTCATCCACTTCATCTTGCCTTGCTTTTGTAAGTAACTTAACTAGGGAATAGTACTTCTTCAGTTAGTTAAAAAATAGTGACACTAGTTAAATATTGTTTTTCTGTATCTCTCTGAATCTTTCCCTCTGTATTGTTTTCATATTTCCTGTGAATTGAAATTCTAAATAGATATTCAGTATGTTTGTGTTTTCTGTTTTATTATTTATTATTAAATATATCTGTACCTTTCATTGTGAGGGTCTTTTAGAAAATAGTTTAACCTTTGAGAGAATTGCATTTATTTGGTGACACTGTAGCTTCATGCTTCTGAAAGTCTTTTTGCTTGGCTTGCAAACATTACCATTTGTATAGTATTCATTTTAAAGAGTAATTGAGTACCCTGGTAAGAGCTTGAGAGTAGCTGGCTGGTGGCAGTGAAGCTACGTTATAGTCTGGGCAGAGGGGGCATAGCTGGTAAAT